>NC_135498.1:39379258-39424258 GCF_052857255.1 Amblyomma americanum | reverse complement strand
GTCGGTTGTTGCTCCTGGGTTTAGTTGCTTCCGGAGTTTTACCGCGGTTAGGGTTCCGTGGCGAAACTATCCTAACCCGAGTGCAGTAATGATTGGTTTAGTACTGTAGGGGGTTGTGGTTCACACTTCGCAGCTGGCGAAGGTCAGGGAGAGAATCAGTATTGGAGGTTCTAGGATTAATTTCGAGCATGCAGGGGTTCTTAAGCGTGCGCTGACGTCGCACATTACGCGGGCGTCTTCTTCATTTCGACTCCACATAAATGCTGTCGAGGGGGCCAGAATTGCCTCCCGCGACCTTGGAATCACCAGTCGAATGTCCGAGCCACTAATTAAACGCGGCGTATATGGTGATTGTTGATCTGTGTTGAAAGAGCACATGCAGGAAAACTGGTAAGGAATTCTAGCTGCGTATCTGCGAACGCCGTAGCAAATTGGTGCGGGTGAGAAAGTGAACGCACGAAGGGAAGCCATTAATAAAAAAAAAACTCACAGGATGGTTACGACTGTGTATCGCGATGTTCAGCGACAGCTGTTTAGGAGTTTAGTTTTGGGGATATTTTGCTGGAGCACTGGTGTATTGGTCACGTGATACATCCCTGCACTGGCAGACGGCTGTTACAAACAGAGCCACCCATTGGCTTGTGCGACCGAGGTTGACTCTGATATACGGTCACGTAACGTTAGGGTCACGTGACATAACATTAGGGTCACGTGACATAATGTCACGTAACATAAATGTTACGTGACCGTGACACATTAACGCTCCCACCGGTTACTCAGACGACGACGAGAAAGCCAGGTACGGGCGTCTATATAACTGCTGACGCTGTAAAAGTGCAAGAAAACTATTTCATAGAATGGAAGCAGTTTTATGATGAAAGCCATTCCTGACAAGATGAATCTCCCCTGGTTATTGGCTGGAGTAAAGAGGCTTTTTGAGATATAGCTAGCTTCAGTCAATGGTGGCTAAATATAGATGGAAGAAAAAACACCTGATGCTGCGGTGCCATAAATTATTAAGAAATTTATGCCACTTTCACTCTGAATTCTGTAAAGTTGAGGCAGCTAGGTCTTTCGAACAAAATATTTTGGCTATATAGGCAAAGCTTCATGAAAAAAACAATGAAATAATGCTCTAGGAGCGCCATTTAACGGAGAATGCTTTTTGCTAAGCGACAACAGTCTTTTAGGGACTGCCATAAAAAAACCAATGGGGAACGTTTTTGAGGATAGCAAAAACGTTATGTGCACAAAATGCAGGCCTGCAGAGAGGGTATCTGGGGATGTATTGATGATTGCTTTATTGAAATCTGGCAATTTAGGAAAAAATTGCGTTCATGAACTCTTTCCCGTAGAAAAATGATTTTGTGCAGAATTGCTGGGTATGAAACCCTTCGTTGCGAGCCAGGACTTCCGGGGTTCTAGCCATATGTCCACTAGTCTTTCTTGCAGATGGGCAGAGTCCAGTCGTTCGGAAGTAACTCGAAGTGTTTTACTTCCGTTAACTTAGGAATGAGCGTGGGATACGGGAAAAATTGTTATTGGTTTAATGGAGGAAAGTTAGTTAGGGCCTCTTTGTCTTCCAGTCTTGTGGCAGCAGCTGCCCAAGTGCATGACGTTAGAACTTATATGCGATTAGGGGTTTCCTATAGCCTCGTCAACCTTCACGGAACGTCGAAACCAAGTTACGCACGTCGAACCAGGCAGGGTTGTTCTCTCGATGACTTAATTGAATGATTCCAGTGCCATCCCGAGGCGGCTAGCTTGTACGGAAAATGGCATTAAGCTTAAATTATCAGCTCTCGACAACGTAGATACAGTAGTGGTACATCAGTACTCGTTACTTTTACGATATTATTTATGTTATTACTGTGTACCATTTTCTCCTCACCCTTCATTCAACAATAATGCACATCTGGGAGGCCTTGGTACTGAAGAAATAAAAAAAAACACCACTAAAGACAATGTTTCCGAAATAAGTACCATCATGTTGTTCTCGAACTCTGTATTCATTGATTTTTTTTTTGCTAACACAAACAACTACAGCGAACCCGCAAAGCCGCGAACTTTAACCCGAGGCAGTACGTGCTTTTAGCTTCCGGGCATTTGGAGCCAGATTTCAAACGCACGCTTTAAATCCCAAAACTAAGCTGTCAGGTGCCAGCAAGCGTTCTGTAAGCTTTGAGACGGAGAGCATGGGTGCACGACCCTTTTACAAAGTTGGGCAATCTCCGCTCCTATCTAGAGTTCAACGCACAGGTCGACAAATGACAAAAGCTTGGTCGCGATCAAACACCGGAGACACGCTCGTGGGGACGACGTGAGAAACTGAAAAGACGGGGTTCGCCTCTCTTCAGAAGTGTCGCCGACCCACGGAGCACTTAGAAGTGCGTTGGTCTCTTATTTATACAGTTCTTATTCTCGACGTGTCGTCTAGTTTCGGTCCAACGGAAGCCTATAGCTATTCTACGTGCCTTCGGGAGGCACACGCAGGCCGTGTGTTGGATTCAGTGTTATTTATACAGATAGCTGCTGTGTGGGACGCGGATGGTGGCATTACCCCCGCAAGGCAGCCATCGCTTATCGCTGCTGCCGCTACTAAGTTTTTTTTTTTAATTGGTTTTTGGGGGAAAGGAAATGGCGCAGTATCTGTCTCATATATCGTTGGACACCTGAACCGCGCCGTAAGGGAAGGGATAAAGGAAGAAGAGGTGCCGTAGTGGAGGGCTCCGGAATAATTTCGACCACCTGGGGATCTTTAACGTGCGCTGACATCGCACAGCACACGGGCGCCTTAGCGTTTTTCCTTCATAAAAACGCAGCCGCCGCGGTCGGGTTCGAACCCGGGAACTCTGAATCAGTAGTCGAGCGCCCTAACCACTGAGCCACCGCGGCGGGGCCACTTTAATGCTCAGGTTTCGCAAAAGCGTTTCAGTTGTGCAAGCAGCAAGCTACAGTCTTACACCGGCTGCAGGAACTAATTTCCGTTCTATACGGCGGCTAAAATGCTGAAAATGCACCTATTACAGAAAAGCTGAGGCGTGGAAATTTGAACTAGCGGCACCATTTTTAGTTTGGCGTTTAAAGTTCTGAGCTATACCGAGGATATTCTAGGAGAAGAAGGAACTCAAGTATAAAGTATGCATGTAATGCACGTCCCGGCTTCAAGTTGAAGGCCTTAAGAGAAATTTTTACGAGCCCTGCTTTCCACATCACCGAGGACTGCATATATTGATTGTATTTGTACGATGCAAACGAGCTGGTTGAAATGCAATTAGGGAGCAAAACGCATGCATGACAGTGGAAAAGCCAGTGCTCATCCATCCTTTGAAACGTAAGAGCACATATACAAAGGACTAATCGGTTAAAAAAGGCATTTCATAAGGACTATATCGCAGCCCTATGCTTCGTGCCAGCCCAGAACATGTTCAGCTCAGCCTTATAGATGTGGGTAAAAAGCCCTGCTGCTCGCGCTGAACAGAAGTTGCTATGCGCAAAGAGGCTACTCCGCGATTATCCCGGTAAACCCTCACGATTTCTTTGCCAAGGAGTGTTTTCCGCCTTTTCCGCCATCCGTATACCCATGCGAGGCACATAAGCTACTAAATATTGTCATAATCATCGCGGATTCCTTATAACCTGCTACGCATCAGGGTTTAATCTTTAACAGATTCGCAGGCATTACTTTTTGACGCCTCGTTACGCATGTGCACGAGCGAACGAACTCGGGCACGCCGCCATTAGTGCTTCTAATAACCAGCTCTCCCAACTCAAGCCGTCACGCGGGCGGGGCCCAGAACGGCTTCCTCATCAGCTTCGCCTTCCCGAAGGGGTAAGGGAGTTACCATCCCCAGAGACCACACTGTGCGGGCCTCTTCAAGGAGGCAGGAAGAGGGAAAGACTGAGAGGATGAGTGGGTGAGTGAGTGAGGGACACGCAGTGATTCATTATTAACCGAATAATCCATGCCGCATCTTCACCCGCACTCCCGAGCAAGAAGTATATGTTTATACGTGCATGTTTATAGCTGTATGTTTGCCTTCGCAAACTCATCAGTAACGGGAGATAGATTGGAATAACATGTCCTTCCTTCTCGCTTGCCTTCGCCGTAGGGCGGTTATGAGGTGCGGAAAAAGTTGAGCGAGGAGAGAGGGCGGCTAACCATGGAAAAGACCAGCGGGTATTTCAATTAAGGCCGCGTTGATTGCGTATTAAGCCTCTCCGCCGCTCCGCGGAGCCACCTTCGCTTTCCTGAGCAGGCTCAGCGCAAACAGCGTGTGCATGAGTTTGTTCTCGAAGCTGGCACGCGAGCACAAACACACAGGCACAGACTCAAAGACAACATGTAAACACCGCGAAGTCCCGGGGCGGCAGGATGCAGCAGCGTATGCTTCTAGGCACAATTCGCCTAGCGTCCAGATTGAACGCGGGCGAGGGATTTGATGTGCCGTTAATGTAACAGCCAGGACACTGTTAGGTATAGAGGTGGTGGCTTCTGGTCGGCAGGAGGTGGGACGGAGGGGAGGGGGTAGGGGGAGGCGTACAAGAAGGATCTGTAATCAATAATTCACCAGCCAGACGCGCGTCCCATCTTCGTCACGATATAAAGATGGAGCGGTTGGCGCGAGAGGCTATATATGACGTAGGAATATGTACGGACGCGCATACAGTGTGGGGAGTGTTTCCGGTGTCACGTGATTTATTAAACGCCACCCAGTCGGCGTGTTGCTTTCTTGTTGGCGAAAGCGGGTCGAAGGAGAGCTCTGGGCGCGGTGCGAGTTTGTGCCGTTGCTTGTGGCGTACGGTTTGCGTACATGCGTTGCATATTGTTTTATTATATTTTGTTTTTCTTACGAATGTGCGCGTGCCTTTGTGGGTGTGCGCTATTTGCGAAGGAGCTCTTCGCAACGGCTTTTGGGGCTGCTCAAAAAAAAAAAAAAAGACTACGAAAACGCGGAGTAGTGCATCATCTATGCGAAACACGGAGCTGCGGCTCTGTTAGGCGATATCGTTTAGCAGGATGGCGGGAGCTAAATGGCGTATAGTTAACGAACACTGGGCTGGGACAGATTTTTTTTTGCGGCGCATAGCGCGTAGGCGAAGCGAAAAAGAAACCAGTACTGCGTGTGCAAACTTATAAGAACACCACTCCATCAGCATATTCGACTTATGTGAAGAGTGTTTGAATTTTAGAATGCCTAGCGCTAAAATATAACTGGTTACTTCCCAACGTTGAACTCGACACTGAAAATGTTGAGGTTTTTTTTTTTTTTAGTAACGGAAGCGGAGAGCGCAGAAAGATTTAGTAAGTGCGAAAAGGGCGCTTTGGAAGGATATTGAAGATATGTTTGGTGAGGCTTGAAATCATTTCGAGTGGCTGCTCGTTTTGGTAAAAGTAGCGAGAAGGAAAGGGAAGAGTTGGCCCGGAAAAGAAAGAAAGCCTGATTTATGACGTCATGAACTTAAAGAAGCAGCAGCCACATTCTTAATATCGGCCGCAAATGGCCGGAATATTGGAGGTCACCCTCACATCCTTTACAAAAATGGTCTAAAGACAGTCTATAGACTTCTTACAGACTCTGTTGCCTTCCTATACATAATTATTTTGGTCCATTTAGAGTCTATAGAATGTCTAAAGACAAAACTCTACTAAACGCGTATGACCATAAATCTATAGATTGTTTATAGACTCTCTATAGCATTTGTATACCTCTAGGCTCTTCTCAAAGATCTGTCTACAGGGAATCTATAAAGTTTATAGGCGGAGGTCTATGGACTGTCTACAGACTGCATAATGAAATTTTTGTGAGATTCAAGCAAGTGCCGTCTCTAAAGGAAATTTTCATAGACGACACGTCCCCTAAGACACCCCTTAAAATGAACGCTACTCGATGAATGCCTTTGTTTGTGCTGATATAGTTAAAAACATTTAAATCCACCGCTCCAATCTTTCTATAATACTGATATGCAGTTCAGAGAAAATGGCATAGAAGAATATTTTCCCCAAAGCGCGCCATCCTGAGCTTTGCTCCATAAGCACATCATTATCAGCGGTACAAGTTGCCAGCTGTAAACGAAGCTGTTCGAAAAAACAAACAAACTTACAGGAGCATTCTTCACGGGGATGCATTATAACCAGGTTGTTTAGCGACGTCAGGAAAACGAATAGTACAGCCCAGTTCCTCGCAAAATATAAATAAGTAGCGCGGATTTACGACGCTTAGATCGCATTGAACTGAACGATCAGAGCATGGAAAATGCCATTATTGAGAAAACGAAAAAGCATGAAAACAGTTTTGGTAGCACTGGATAAGCGCTATTGTTTCCGCGGAGTCGCACAATATGTTTTTCACTGATAAAGAGACCTGGAAAAAATGGGTTTTTCTCGATTTCCACCGGCAATTTCGAGCACCGGGAGGAAGTAAATGCAAATTCCAGTTTCGCTTTCTCAGACACTGCGTGCAAAACACGCGCGAAACAGAGAAGGATAAGGTTATGAAAAGATATCCTGCTGAGTGCATTTCCTATATTTCGCTTATGCAGAAGTGGTTAGGATCAACAAGACTAAAACACATACACGTGCGGACGAGCACTAAAACAAAGGTCAGTATAACACGTAAGAAGCACAAAGACTGCTGGCACATTTCCAGCTATGAATAGCAATCTCGGTTTTATTCGCAATACATTCGGGGCCTCTCGACGCGCCATCAATTTTCTCTAAAGATAAGGCAGCGTACTTCTGGGCGGAGGGGATGTTATTAAGTGTATCCGGACGCATTAAACTGGGTCCCTTGACTAAGTATTCCACTTTGCCGCTAACCTTGTAATGCAATAAGAAAAGGCTGCCTCGAGGATTTTCAATTATTCTGAAAACGGGTCATATATCGCCGTGACAGAAAACTATATATATATATATATATATATATATATATATATATATATATATATATATATATATATATATATATATATATATATATATATATATATATATATATATATATATATATATATATATATATATATATATATATATATATATATATATATATATATATATATAAGGAAGGGAGTATGGCACACGCTGCAAGGTTCTCTAAAGTCCTTTTAACTTTGCTTTTGCGGCGGAAAACAATGAAATTAACGTTGCGAAGTGCGAGTCAATTTCATAGGCTGTAGGCGAAAAACAGTTACCGACTAGTCCTATACGCAGCAAATGAAAATATATCGTCAAGAAACGCAATGTCAAGCCTTTATCATTCGGGGTAAAAATACGAGCGGGACTATTCAGAGGAGGGAGGAGGTTTCTGGCACACGTGGCATCTCTTCAAACTTGTGGCGAATGACTGTTTGACTGAGAAATTTTGCTGGCAAAAGCAGGAGATCGCGGGTTCGGCTTCCGCAGTTGTCGGGAAGAAGGTTTTTGTACTGTAGTTTTTCGACGTTGTAAAAAGAAAATGTATCCATTGGGAGGTTTTCGATCTGTGTTCGGACGCCGCAGTGAGATCAAGATTGTTAATCTACCTCCTACCCTCTTTCCAACATTTCCCGTAAAGACGCACTCCCGTTGGATTATGGGAGGGAGTGGGGGAGTGGGACAAAAAGTATTGTGGGACAATAAAAAGAACGAAAAAGTGTCCCGGGGGGGGGGGGGGGGTCATGCAAATTTGGAACTATCTTCCCGGGCCCCCTCATGCTTTACCTCTTAAAGAGTTTTTACATTCTGCAAATCATATCTGCGATGTTTTTACCGCGCTTTTCGTTGTGCTTCGTACTATCTCATATGCTGCTGATAGTCACCGTTTGTTAGTGCATTTTTTTTCCTCCTGGCCACAGCATCCTCCAGGCTATAGTATGTAAAAAAGTCGGCACAGACACTTAAGAGTGCTTACGTGTGAGAAGGAGTAAGCCCGCCTGCTCGCTTTGTGAAGGCAGTCGCCGCGCGCTGCCGTGTGATGCAATACGATGCGGACCATGCTTACTTGGCGCAGGGCATTGCCGCTGATATTCTCCTCCTTTCGCCGATAGCGGACCATGAAGTGCGACGACAACGCGCTCTCGTGTTCCCTCTTGTATTGCTTCTACCTGCACATCTGACACGTGTTGTGAATCTCACCCAATGCGCTTCTTTACATCAGCTATCGTCGCGTGTCTAGTGTACCGCTTCGATAGAAATCTGGTTGCATGAGTTCTGAATTGCCTCAACAGTATTTATCAAATACTGTTGGTCAAACTCTGCTGCCGGGTACTCCTAGCGCGTCCTAGCCAGCACCCCGACGTCACGTTTTTGAACAATCTCAGGATCAGCATCAAAATTCTGAATACGTAGGCAGAACATTTTACCGGAATCTTTAACATGCACGTCGATGTGTTTCGATGCAGATAAGTCCGAACAGAGTAGAACGCTTGGGAATTTAACTTAGGATATCCGGTTGATAATGCTTTTATCAAGTTATAAAGCAAATCGGTCGGCATGTTTTGATTTACTAAACGTCACGTGGTAGCATTTTTCAGGGTTCACAAGAAGTTCCGAAGTGGACAACGTGAGTTAACTTTACCCAGATCTTGCTGAACAAGATCTATACTATGGTAATTATGTGGTTCTCTTGAAACAATGCGTTTATCTGCTAAAAATCGCATTTCTCAGAAAATATTAAGGCGCTATCACTGATGTACGTTGTAACAATTAGAGCGGCCCCAGTATAGAGTCTCATGGTATTCCCAACAAACTTCCGGCAAACTTTTGCCTTCCCGCCCACTTACTAAGCACTTAATTTCGTCTCTGGGTTAGTATATTCCTCTCTATTTTGATTGTATTATTCAAATTCAGGGCCGCCGCGGTGGCTCAGTGGTTATGGCGCTCGGTTGCTGACCCGAAAGACGCGGGTTCGATCCCAGCCGCGGCGGCTCAATTTCGATGGAGGCAAAATTCTAGTGGCTCGTGTACTGTGCGATGTCAGTGCACGTTAAAGAACCCCAGGTGGTCGTAATTTCCTGCGCCCTTCACTACGGCGTCCCTCATTGCCTGAGTCGCTTTGGGACGTTAAACACCCATAGGCCATACACCATATTCCAATTCAGGTCTTCTATTTTATGTTTGAAGCCCTTATGCGTATATCCTTTGAACCTTTACAAGTGCGCCAGCCTATACATTTCTGCAGATCTATTCTGTAGAGCTTCAGAAATGCCGAAATGCACGAAACCTGTCCCTTATGATCCTTTCGTTCGCGCGTCCGAACCGGCTGCTTTCGTTCTTGTGAGCTTCGTTTTAAGCGACCACCATTACAAATTCTGATCAGCTACACTGGCTGTCATGTAGGACATCAGGAGCCAGCAGCCCATTAGCGTCTCTGCCTTTCGCGTCTTCATCACCATCAAAGCCCGAAAAAAAGCCCGGTTCTGTCATTAAGCAGACTGAGTGCCAAGTTTGACGACGGGCGTTTTGTACTCTAGGCTTGTTTAATTTCTCCAAAAATGTTAGGCTCGCACAGATAGGGTTACAGCAGTGAGACGAACTGCATGACCTCCCTCTTCACGATATGATAACCACGGAGAAAGAGAATGCTGTTTGAGACTGACTGAAGTTAGAGTGTTAATTGGAGTGGTTTCTCTTCGTTGGTATATTAGTTTGTCAAGAGTAGTTATAGCGTCCAGTAGTAATACCTAACTACTAATCTGGATAGCGGGCAACCAGCTAACAACGCACGGGACGTAAGCCTCTTATACCGCTAACAATGAGGCCTATTGTTTCTCTGTTCGGGGCAGATGTTCGATGGTCGGTGGCTGATTAGCCGAATCGCCACGCGTTTAGACAAAAGAGCTGTGGTAGGAGCCAACTGACCCATTGTAGCCGCCAGAGTTTAGTTAATGGTGTGTGAGTTGACTGCTCGCAAACTTCGTTAGGCACATTACAGACCACTCCATTTAAAATGCCACCTCACACTACGGGTTTGTTTTAGTTTATTTTAACTCGTAAACTGCGGTTCGCTCGCCACCTATTTCGACAGAGAGTGAAATCCAATTTACGAAACTTTTATTGAAACGTATAAGCTCGGCGTGGAAAACTTCGTTAACTGAGCTGAAGATTCATATTCCTTATTTTTCTGTTGATTGAGCGCCGATGCTTCCTATTCATTACCGCCAGTACCCAATATGCAGTGGCTTACCAATCTCTATCGAGAGTATGGTATTATACCAGTACGCAAGTATGCGGCCGTCACTTGGAGGCTAACGCATATGCAATGAAATTGAGGAAAGCACAGTCAGCTTCGCAAAGGAAAACATGGAGGTGGCATTCAGAGACGGGATGAGAGCTTCTTGGATTAGTGATAAACTCGAGTAAACGATATCCTGTACGCGAGCTTGAGAGGAGGAAATGAACTTAATTATTAAGTGAGCTCGTAATCCGGAGGAGAGATAATTAACGCTCTTTTAAAGTAAGAGCGCATTCCAAGGGAATGCAAATATAGCTGGAATGGGCAGAGAGCGTGGTTTGGACAAGAGATTAAGGAATTTGTCTGGATAAGGCGGTCGCGGCTGGAGCTAGGAAGTGCTAACTGTATTGTTACCTCCTTTGCCGGCTATCTTAACTATCCGCTTCTCTGAGCGGCGAGAGATATAAGAAGGGAAGGACGGAGGCTCACGAACTTCTCGAGCCGATTAGAGTGAGCAAGCAGAGTTTAAACTCGGACTTCATGCTTTGGCTAAGTTTTTTTTTGTAAGCTTATGGTAGTTACCGTTTCCGCATTAAATCGAGTTAGCTTTATTCCTGATGAGCTAAAGCAGCGAATTATGAAGTACATAGTTTGCAGAGATTTGACATTGTACATTGCTTGTTGCAGTGCGTACGCAATGCAAAGCTCGTTCGACCCTTTTTTTTCCTTCCGCACCACTTTTCATTGCTTTCAATTCAAGCCTACATTCTTTGAGCTACTCTTGATAAATCTTCTTATTTTAACTTCCCTTAGTCTCTTTCTTTCTGTGCCTGCAGTTTGAAAATTTACACTGAGCTTTTTTTTTTTTCAGAGCTCGTTCAGCGCCTGTCGCTGAGGATTTATCGACGCATGGTAACAGAGAGCGAACAATAGAGAGTAGGCAGATGCAAGTCTCGGAAACTCTTCTGGAAAAAAAAAAGTTTTCGTTTAGGTTTTCCGCCAGAGAGCGAACAATAGAGAGTAGGCAGATGCAAGTCTCGGAAACTCTTCTGGAAAAAAAAAGTTTTCGTTTAGGTTTTCCGCCAGAGAGCGAACAATAGAGAGTAGGCAGATGCAAGTCTCGGAAACTCTTCTGGAAAAAAAAAAGTTTTCGTTTAGGTTTTCCGCCAGAGAGCGAACAATAGAGAGTAGGCAGATGCAAGTCTCGGAAACTCTTCTGGAAAAAAAAAAAGTTTTCGTTTAGGTTTTCCGCCAGAGAGCGAACAATAGAGAGTAGGCAGATGCAAGTCTCGGAAACTCTTCTGGAAAAAAAAAGTTTTCGTTTAGGTTTTCCGCCAGAGAGCGAACAATAGAGAGTAGGCAGATGCAAGTCTCGGAAACTCTTCTGGAAAAAAAAAGTTTTCGTTTAGGTTTTCCGCCAGAGAGCGAACAATAGAGAGTAGGCAGATGCAAGTCTCGGAAACTCTTCTGGAAAAAAAAAGTTTTCGTTTAGGTTTTCCGCCAGAGAGCGAACAATAGAGAGTAGGCAGATGCAAGTCTCGGAAACTCTTCTGGAAAAAAAAAGTTTTCGTTTAGGTTTTCCGCCAGAGAGCGAACAATAGAGAGTAGGCAGATGCAAGTCTCGGAAACTCTTCTGGAAAAAAAAAAGTTTTCGTTTAGGTTTTCCGCCAGAGAGCGAACAATAGAGAGTAGGCAGATGCAAGTCTCGGAAACTCTTCTGGAAAAAAAAAGTTTTCGTTTAGGTTTTCCGCCAGAGAGCGAACAATAGAGAGTAGGCAGATGCAAGTCTCGGAAACTCTTCTGGAAAAAAAAAGTTTTCGTTTAGGTTTTCCGCCAGAGAGCGAACAATAGAGAGTAGGCAGATGCAAGTCTCGGAAACTCTTCTGGAAAAAAAAAAGTTTTCGTTTAGGTTTTCCGCCAGAGAGCGAACAATAGAGAGTAGGCAGATGCAAGTCTCGGAAACTCTTCTGGAAAAAAAAAGTTTTCGTTTAGGTTTTCCGCCAGAGAGCGAACAATAGAGAGTAGGCAGATGCAAGTCTCGGAAACTCTTCTGGAAAAAAAAAGTTTTCGTTTAGGTTTTCCGCCAGAGAGCGAACAATAGAGAGTAGGCAGATGCAAGTCTCGGAAACTCTTCTGGAAAAAAAAAAGTTTTCGTTTAGGTTTTCCGCCAGAGAGCGAACAATAGAGAGTAGGCAGATGCAAGTCTCGGAAACTCTTCTTAAAAAAAAAAAGTTTTTGTTTTGGTTTTCCGCCACGAAACTTGTTTTTTTGTCGAGCCAAGTTTCACGCGCAAAATGCAATTCACGGATTTTGTACAACTTACGTATCAGATAAGACAGCTTGCGAATGTGCATTCGTGTCGAATGTGGGTTATCGTCACCCTGCTCATGGTGCAACCCAGTAATAGAAAATTTGAGCACTTTGTGTTACAATCAGGTTCGATACGAAGTAGGCAAAGTCAGTCTGAGTGAAGGCTGCTAGTTAAGTTTTTCGACTGAGAGACTTATTTTGATATATAAATTGTATTCAGGGAAATAAGATTGGCTATTGGTGCAGATGCGAATGCAAATCAAAGTTTTCTTTTCTTCTCGAAGGACTTACGAGTAAATTCAATTTGAAAATGCTGATATTAAGTTATGAAAGTATTTTGACGAAATTTGGCATGTATATAACCCTTTCGAAGGGTGGGTTAAAGGTCGAGCAAAAATTAGCTGCGGTTTAACTACTGCTGAACCTGGTTAAAGAGCGAAAGCTGTGGTTTATCGGGCAAGTAGACACGGCTTTGCATCTGTAATGTTGAGTGCGTCACGCACACAGGATATGCAGCGCGCCCACCCTGCCACCCTGGGAGGCGGCATCTAAATTAATGGTTCATCGCGAGAGGACTTGGTCAGCCAATGAACGCTACGACTTATTCTACCACCCTTTACTGGCGAATCAAAAGGTCAAAGGCCTAGGTCAAGGTCAAATGTCATGTGGCGCGCCACCATGGTGGGCAACATATGGTAATACCTATAGCCCCACTTGACCTCTGGCTCACTTGAAGGTCAACCGGCAATGAACGGCGAAATCGGCTCTACCTAGCGCAGTGAAGCTTTCGCTTCAAAAAGGGCATGACTTGATGCGGACGCCTAAGTTCCGACGATTCATTAACGGAGACAAAAGTTAGCAAAACCATCGCTGGTCACACGGCGCGATATGGAAGGATTTTTCATGCCTGCACTTCACGGTGAAATGTGGTGATTGGAA
Source organism: Amblyomma americanum (assembly GCF_052857255.1). Lineage (NCBI taxonomy): Eukaryota > Metazoa > Arthropoda > Arachnida > Ixodida > Ixodidae > Amblyomma > Amblyomma americanum. Next base: position 39,410,855 of record NC_135498.1, on the reverse strand, counting down.
TCCTCGAAGGTGTGAGCGCTTTGATTCGTTTGGGCTACTGCCTGTCAATAGCAACTAAGCTAAACGATTTTTGTGATTATAATCATCATAATCAGCCTAACTAGACCCACGGCCAGGACAAAGCCCTCTCTCTTATCTCTCTAATTAACCCTTTCCTGTGCCAGTTGCAACAATCGTAACCCCGCAAACTTCTTGATCTCATCCGCCCACCTAATTTTCTGTCGCCTCCTGCTATACGCTTGCCTTCTCGCGGAATCCAGTGTGTTATTCTGGACGACCATAGATTATCTTGCCATTGCATTACATGTCCTGCCCAAGCCAGAGTTATTTCCCTTACCCACTTTGCGTTATTCCAGTGTCTTAGCGTTGCACCTATCATTTTCCTTTCCGTAGTACTATTAGAGTTAAACTGGTCACCTTTGGGCACTTTCATTCTACCGGCTGACGAGGGGCAGCTACCACCGCCAACCGCATCTGGTTGTTTTTTTGCTCGTCACAAACCACAGAGCCGAAATATTATTCGATGTTTCGTGAGACTCCATGGCGATGAGAACCATGGTGGCAATAACAACAAAAAGACAAATAGAGCGCAAGCGCCGCATTTATTGTAGGTACGCGAATAAAGCTGCTTCAGAAATGCTGCCTCGCTCAAGACGAAGTGCGCAGTCCTCACCCCAATTTAAGGGAAGATATGAATAAAAGTATTGAACCTATAGCCTGCTGAAGAACTTTCACCGAATGGGAGCCAGCTGGGGCAGGCTAGCGTACCTCGCACTCTTAACGCGAATACGCCTATATGGGAGTAAAAACGGAGCAAGCAGTCCTCTAGCGCAATCTCTTTTAGGCAGGGAATGCTGCCCTAGTACTGGGGAAGATTTCCACATTAAAAATGTTGTAGTTACGAAGTCATTGTTCGAGGTTTAAACCTCCTTTTTTGTGAAAGTCTAGACCTGTGGTGCCGCCTTAAAAGCCTCCTTCCAATGCCAACTGCATCCAATTACTATGCTTTGCAGTGGGAATATACCTCCTTTTCCTAAAGCAAGCATTCCGTATACTTAGTTATCTTAGTGATCCAAATCTACCCCTGACACAATCTTGTCACAAGATTGTGAACAAGGCCCCCGTAAGCCGGGGCCGAAACGTCATCTTTTTAACGATTGGTCGGCGCTTGAAGATTTTCTGCCATGAACATACCCAACCAGACGGGTTTCCGTCGAACCCTGGATTTCAAATCTACCCCGGTACTCTGGGCAGCAAACCCTGCTCCTAAAAAGAAGTGCGCTGGTGGTTAGCTTACTCTCTTTTTACTCCCATTAAGCCTTATTTCTTTTTAGAGTGTACAACTTAAGAAAGCGTACCTTGTCCAGAAGCGTCTAGGGGCGCCCAGGAACGTCCACCGACGCAGAGACTCCACAGACGCGCACACTCCACGCCGCAGTTGCGTCAAAGGCCCAGATAACCTCGCGTTCCCGTGACATTAGCCAGGCAGGACCACCCGCCATAGTTTTGCCCAGGTCGTAAAATGTGGGACAGATCACTACTCCGGTGGTGGTGCACTACTAGGCACAGTTCATCTAGTTGTTGCCGAAGAACGTAACAGGCGTTCGCACATAGTACGTAGGCGTGGCCATCGTCATTGCCATCGTCATCAGTTCGGCTGCGCCCACTTCTGGAGAAAGGCCTCTTCCATTGATTTCTAATTAGCGATGTCCTTCGCCACCTGCGGTCAAATTTCTTGAACTTGCTCTCTATCTAATTCGCCCTGGTCCTCTGCTACGCTTCGCTTCTCAGAATCCACTTCGCTGCTAAACTAGAGGACTGATTATAGCTGCTGTATTGCAAGGCCTAGCCATGTCCATTTCCGCGTGATTAAAGGCAAGTTATCATTAACTCGTGTTTGTCCCTTAATCCGCGCGCGCACACGAGGCACCAGTTAACTTTGTGCTGACCAAAAAATGGTTCGCCACGCGTTGCGGTACAAGAAAGAGATATGCACTAAAAAGACATCACGAGAATAGGGACGAGTTTATGCCTGATGTATTTTGTGAGTTTAGCATACATTTATTCATGGCCAAGTCGCTGTAGCCCGATGACACACCTATTAAGCAGATGCGAGATTTATCCCTCGCTTTCTAGTCACCGAACTGATCTTGAGAAGAAAATAGCCGAATAAATGTTCACTATTATTTTACGCCGCACTTACAACGGCGAAGAAAGCGTTAAAACATGAAAACTGTTTTTTCCTTCAGGGATCCTTTTTTAAAAAAAACGAAGATTTTGAAAAATTTTGTGTTTGGCACTTGGTAAGCAGTGTATTTTTCTAATAGAGCTGAAGTTCGTCATCCATAACTATCGCCGTCGTCATTACCCATCACCCCAACCCTAACTAAACCTCGATTCTGTTGATGGTCCCACAGAGAAAAGCCCGCCTGCAGGTGGATACAACTGTAGTCTGCAGTAAAGTTTCGTTCACGTGCATTACCACAAACCATTTTTCATCACGAATGGGCTAGCAGCTTGTTTTGAAAACTCACCTTGTTTACGCCAACAAGTGTAAATCGAAATTAAATCATGGGTGTAGAATATTGTTTCCTTGATTCGTTCAGTAAAGTGGAAAAATTGAAAAGGTGAGGACGTTGGTTGCTGTGATTGGTTAGCAGAGTAGTATGAGCTGTTCTTGCTAGCGCATGTTCTTATAACTTGTTTTCATTCTAAACGCACCTGAACCAAGTCCACTAGGAAGCGGAAGCTCTACCAACATTGTTAAATTGCCATTCTCCTGCTTCAAGTCCTACCCTGCCTATATCCATACCAGTTTCTTAATTTTTTCTTTCCAGTGGAAAGAAAAAATTATCAATTTCTTAGATCATCCAACTCCTTTGAATTGCTGTTTTAATAGGAAACGTGCTATTTGTTGCATGTCATTTTCAAAGCACATTCGTTTAGTAATCCTGCTGGGTTATTTAGTGGTGCACTGGACCATGCAAGCGCTAATCGCAACTGTGGAGTTGTCCCGAGCATAGCAGACAAAATTAGTGCACAACCATGCAGCGCAGTTTCTCTTGTGATGGCCTTGATTGAATTTTCACCGAATTAAATTTCAGCTGACAAATTCCACATTTATGTATGCGCGCATCATTGTTTTGTGCAGGTGAATTTACTCGCTACAGGTGGCCGCTAGGGAGTATACTTGAAAACGAAGTGGAATTTCCGCTAAACTTCGAAATCAGGCCACATGTTACGAACGGTAAAAGTTGCGCCCGAAAGAATTAATGTACGCACGCACAAATTGCTGGGTAATATGTGGCAAGGTTCAGGCTTTCGACGCGGCTCTACGCTTGCAATGGACTCATGAGTTGCTGCGCAAAATATTGATGCCATCCTTTCCAGACCACCCCCGGTCGTGGTCTGAGCACACTGCATGATAGGTCTCTCAAGTATCGATAACCCTAAATCCACAGGTGTAATTGCACAACAAGCAACAGAACCACCGCAGCTGCATGTTATCGACCACCGCGACCGAGGCCACGTGACTTGGAGAGCAATGTGTCGCCGTCAAGCACAGAACACCCATTAAGCTTAGCAACCTTGCGCGACTCGCCACACGGTGTGGAACTTTACTGCCCACGCGTAAATAAGCAGAACAGTCTAGCAATGACGTCTTAAAGAAAAGAAATAAAGAATCGAGGGTTTCTTCTCACTTTCACGAAAGGCATCCTGATATTCGCGGCGAATCTGAGGGTTTCCGCATGCAAATTCAGGATGTATGTCTTAGTTTAAGGCAGAACTTTCATTAATGTAGCAGTACGGAGTCAAGTTTGGCCCTGCTGGGGGTCGGTATCAAAAAAATCTCACCAATTATGGTCAACAAAAGCCGTCTCTTACTCAATTTTCACGAGATACTGACCATGCCCCAACGATACCGCTTCAAGGCTCAAAGCTGTAACAGGCACCAATCCCTGATCCGCAGGTTGAGATCAACAGGTTGTGAGCCATGTGCGTATTGGTGCACTGGCAGTTGAAAGTGAACACCAGCGTATAAGAAGGCCGTAGCACAGTTTGCGATAGGGGAAACATAATAGAATTAGAGAATAAAACACTGGGCATTGCCCTGCTCATGCGTACCGAAGAAAGCATATATGCCCATATATTAAAAAAAAGACAACAGAGGAGCATCAAACTGTAGAGGCAGTGTGCTTAGAATAGTTTTCAAAACAAAGCGTTACTGATAACTTATTTAAGCAACGAGAGCCACACTCCACATCTTCGCCTCTTAGCAATAAAAGAAGGAACTCACAGAGAAAGTTGTTGTCAAAGCCTCCGCTGAGAAACGTTCACGATCTTCGTGTCAACAAGGGCAGTTCGCTCGCAAAGGAGCTAAATCAACAAAGTGGCGCTCCGTGCGAGCGTCAGTACTAGCGCGACTAACTCGACCGGTCAACAAAACTCGCACGACTTCGTCGGTCACTCACTCTCAGTCCTTGTCTCGACGAGTGGGTTGCTTGTGTCTTGCAGCAAGGAAGCAGCAGCAGCGGATGCTGGATTCAAGGTTGGCTTCTCAAGCTCGACTTCGACAATGTCCTCTGCCTATTGGTCAGTGAAGACAGGCGCCGAGCGAGCGATATGCGGCTTTGGCTTCGGCTTGAGCTTGGGGCGACGAGTACGTGAAACAGAGCGTGCGACACGCGCGAAGCCCGCACTGCCTCTGCGGCCGCGAGATGCTTTTTCCGTCGCGCACCGGAGCCGTGCGGAGGTGCATCGCTTCGCGCGCCGCGGGCGCTCGCGTTTTCCCGCCACCCGCGAGCTCGGCTACGTCGGCGCGAGCGGGGTTTTGGCGCGACTAGGTTTGCTGCCGCCCATCCCCTTTCCTCTTTTCTTTTCTCCTCTTCCATCCCACTCTCTCTCTCTTTCTTTCTTTCACTCTTTTCTTTTCTGTTTTTCTTTTTGTTGGCTTCGTACCCTTCGCAGGAGTCATCCGCGAGGCGTTCGATCGATTCCTCACTGCCGAGTGCGTGTGTGCGTGAGTGGGCGAAACGGGAGGAGAACAGCATGCGCTGCACAGTGTGGTCCGAAGGCAGGAATCTACCCCTCTCCCGTTCCTCCTCTCTTTCGTCCGTCCCCTTTCCATCTTTCTCCTCTTCAGAGCAGCGGATGGCGCGAATCTCGGAGCTGTCCATCGCCTGTCGGCTTTAGTTTGGAGCACGGTGTTAACGATCTGAGCGCCGCCTGGGTGGGCGATTGGTGGGTGACCAACGGGTTCAGTCACCTGAGCTCTGTGTGCGTGCGTGTGTTGCGCTGGTTTTCGGTACCAGAGGAGACTGACTCAAGAAGGGTGAAAGACGAGAGGGTCAGGTCGAGCGACCGGAGATCAAGTGAACGGTTTGCTCCTACTCTCTCTAATAGCGGGATGGGCTTATGGAAGGAGGTCGGGGCATTAAGTCTGCGGTATTAGTACGGCCAATAAGGCTGAAGCAGCTTATTCTCGCTTCCGGTAGCGGCATCGTGATGGCGTTGCGTGAGGCTCATCTTTCAACACGACGGCACGCACAAACATAAATAAAAAAATAAACCTATGCAACGAAGCGAGCACTTGGGGTCGCTGTATACGTTACGGTGCTTAACTGTACTTTCTTCGCCGTCGCAAACGTTGTGCTTCCGGTTGTAGGAGGTTACTTAGCTGTTTATGCTGGCTTTCACACGTGGGCCGGTTGATTTCACAAGCGCTGTGGGAATGAAGCTCGAGGACACGTGCACCTAGAGTTTCGATTTACCACTCTCGCTGGTCCCGTGACGTCCCTCGACCAATCAGCTAACTTCTTGACCCTGGACATCGGCGGGGTTTTGGTGCGACGACAGCTCTATTGCAATCGCATTAAAAAACGTTGTGTGGCTTGAGTCGAGGCAAAGTTACAAGTATGATCGATGGGATAAAGAGAGCGGTAGGAGGATCCATTACAGCGCCGGAAGTTGTTCTCAGCGCAAAATTGTCATTATTTTATTTTACATTACAATACTGCCAGCCGAATTTTAGTTGCCAAAGTAGGAGTGGACAGAGTACAAGATGCAGGCTCAAAATACGTCCGCTTGCCTGTAATAGTTGAAATTCCTGAAATATTTGATAATAAATATTATAGTTGCGATGTTTTCCACGATAATTATACGGTAGAAGAGAATGAAAGTTTTCAGCACGGATATATTTTGAAGAGAACTAAAATTCATTTCATAGCCTCCAATGTTGGAGTAATGACAAGTAAGGGTTAATGTGGACGCTCCTACTTAGGTTTCGTTCGAGCGTAAGTGCTAAATATTTTTAATGACTGACAGAAGAAATTTCGTCATTGTTAATCCTGTACTCGAAGGCTAGTGGCTTTTTCTTGCGTATTACCGTAATGTGGGCGTACTTGAACGTATTCAAGCTCATGTTCTATTTTCGACACGAATAAGCGACTGCCGTAAGATAATCACTTAATACCTGTTGAACATCGACTGCTCTAATATTGAAATAAACAACACAATCATCTGCAAAAAAGCAGCAGCGCGCAGGAAATGTAACTGAGAGATTATTGAGATGAATAAAGAAAACCAACGGATTAAGCACGAATACATCTGGAACTCCTTATAGGACTGTTCCCAATTCAGATATGGACGTGCTCAGTTCGACGTAGTGGTGACGTTTAAGACGGGAAGGATTAAGCCATTGCGTGATGTTGTTGCTTTTTAAAAGCTTCTTTAACTGCATATGGTTTATCCTCCGTCATAAATGGCGTACCTTTCTAGTCGTATGTGGCCAATAAAAACGCCTGCTTGCCAAGGAGAACGTTGCCTGTTTGTACGTATGCTAAAAATGTCAAAAATGGGCCACGGGAGAGGATCGCTAATAAGTAAAAGGGGCCGCTACTTTAGAGTTAACGTTGTCACATTCTCACTTGCCGGGGAAAGGGAAACATCTCAGAATTGTTCTGGGACGCACTTTCTGATTGGAAGTTGAGAAACGGTAAGATTAGCCCCATTAACACTTCAAGTGGCGTGGCAATTTATGCATGAACATATATATTTGCGTAACTTTCTTAATCGACATCGAGGGTGACTCTATACTACTCATGGCACACTTCCCGAATAAAAAAAAAAAAGACTCTATACAGTTATTGCTTTGCTTTAAAATTGATTTGCTAGCTCTTCCTCGATATGTTAGAGTTTTTGCGACAGTAAAAGGCGCAATGTTTTCACCGGAAAATTTGGCTTTAAAGATTTTCCCGCCACTCGATTCAAACTCCTAACGTCCACATGGTGAAGGACTGGTTGCACTCCTTTTCAAGTGACCTGCGCTGTGGCATAGTCTCCGGGATCCCCGATTAGGATTCAGTGTCGACGCAAGCAGTCTAGCTGCGAAATCGGCCCGTGATGGCGCCACTTGTGTTTAGTTTTTTGGTCTTTTATTGCTTATGAAACTCCTGGAAGCCCGTGATGCTCTTCAGGCCTAAGCCTGTAATGGATCGGTAGGCGCAATCTGCAGCGACGCCGTGATCAGTCTCCTGGAGGTCTTCGGGGGGAAGGGCGCCGTCCAAAAAGTCGATCGCGAGGTCCGAGGCGACCTCAGAGGCCGAGGTGTCCGAGGAACAGCCAACAGGCGGTGATGGGGCGGTCAGCAGCAGCCGGGTCAGCCATTGCCGAGCTTGGCGCTACTAAGCCTAACCAGGCAGCTGTCTGGACGAAAAAGTGAACAAAAAACTCATAATCTGGACCTACAAAATGGAGGTCACTCGGAGGGTCTATGATGTGTTACAGGGCCCATCCAAGCAAAGAACTCTTCCAAAAGCCCCTTGGGACGCCTTTTAACAGGAGTGCAGCAGGGGTCAGAAACGCTGCGACCTGCCAGTATTAGAGTTCGTATGAAAAGTATTAGGAACAGTTATTTCCTGCCGTGACTGTACGTCGCAGCGTGCTCGCACTGTGCATGCCCCGGGGTTGCAGATGAGATCTTCAAGACGCACCAAGCGCAAGTTGTCTGCAAGCATCCGTTAAGGCTAGATCGTGTTTTGTAGCGATAGCTACATTACGGTAGCATTTCGAGCCTTCAACGTGGCGGCGCCGCCACGCTGTCACGGGCTTGGTCACGTGGTGCGGCGCGGCGCCGTGGCGGATCACGTGGTTCGTCACGTGGCTGGTCAAGTGACCAAGTTCCACTCGGCAAGGTGTAGCTATCGCGTCAGTCCAGGTTTAACCAGAGCTAAACCACCGCCAATTTTTAGTGGACTTCTGTCGAGTGACTGTGTGCAAGCTCAAAATGCAGCGAACGATTGAACAGTGGTACGCCGTCATTTTGTGTTGTACTGAGGAAATCAGATACGGAGACGTTGGGCAGGATTCGCAGTGCTCAAGGATGAAAGCATGTCACAAACTGCAGGTTTTAAGTGGTGCAAGCTCTTCAAAGATTGCCGAGTGAGTGTGGAGGACGAGCCTAAAAAGGATCAAATGAACAAATCCAGATTGAAAGCATGCTAATCGTTTTCTACGACGCACAGGGGATGGTCCACTATGAATTTCTACCTTAGGTACAGACAGTTAATGCTGCTTTTTACCTAGAAGTTCTAAGAATACTGAACACAAGGGTCAACCAGGTGAGGCCAGCCATCGCCGGACATTGGAATTGGAAATTGCATCACGACGATGCAGCCTGCCATGCCTGCACCAAGGTCAGCGACTACCTGACGATAAACGAGATCGCGACGATTCCCCAACCACCTTGCAATCCCAACTTGGCACTAGCAGACTATTTCCTATTGTCAAAACTAAAATTCTCCCTCAAAGCACACCATCATGTGACCTTAAGTGCTGTCAAAGAAGTTTGCACGAGTGCCCTTAAGGACCTTCCGGAATCTGCTTACCGGGGAGCTTTCGAATCGTGGAAAAGCCGCTGGAAAAAGTGTGATGACGCTCAAGGGATGTATTTTGAAGACTTTCGATGCACTGTACCAATATCTCTAATAAATTTATTTTTCCTGAGATTTTACCGATACTGTTTATACAGAGCCTGTTGAACCGGGCGTCTCGGTTCGTTAAGAGTGGTATTTTCGGCATCGGAACACGGTAATAGACTCATACAGGTTAACTTCAATTTGTCCTCAGAGTCGAGTTAACTTCGCCAAGCATTTCTACCATCACCTGCTTTATTTCCGGTGGGGTCGTTTTACTACTACGTTTGTTTAGAAGCAGCCCAGATATTAAGCTTAACGGAGACACATGCTAACGCGCACACGTTTCCGGTTGAAGAAAATAAAAAAAAATTGTTAAATTCGTGACCCACGTCCGGGCTTTGCGGCATAAAAAAAATATTTTGAACCTCAATGGAAGTTATGGCAGCGTTAATAGAGAAGAAAATATAAACTTTGTTTAGGACACGTTTTCGACACGTCTGCAAGAAAAGCCTCGTTTAATAGCCTTTCGTGCTCTAGGCGAGCAGAAGGCAGCGTTATGTTATTCTCGTTTGGATTATCAAAACTTAACTTCACCGTTGTGGTTTTAGGTTGCAGGGACAACGTCCTTCTGTGACTCTCACCAGGCAGGAGCTTATTAGTTTTCATTCTTTTTAGGTTGCCCCAACCTAACAAATGTTTCCCTCACCGTTAGAGTATTCATGACTTTCAGAAATACTTTTTGTGCTTTGTAACGTGTAGGGCGTAGGGAATCAGCATAAAAATATGCATTGTGTATACATTTCATCCTCTTCTCCTGTAACAATAAAATAAGTGATGTGCACGTGGCTAGCATTCTCTGAACGGGACATATAAGAATTCATTGCAGTCAAGGAACGGATCTTGCCTTAACATTTACCCGGGGTAAGTCAAGTAGGTAGAAAGGTAAGCTATTCAGCTTTCATCAGTATTCGTGGTTGGTGAAAAATGCACTCTGATCTGGGACTCCAGCTTGGGACCCTCGCCTCCTTCGGCAGTGGCCCTGCCAAGTCCACTACTCAAATGGCTAAAGGACGACAGAGCAATCATTGTCATCGTCCTGGAGCAAAAGCTATCTTAGTATATGTGCTTTAAAAACTTCCCAATGCGAAGTCAATGGTAGAGAGAGGTTGGGCATATAGTTCGTGATAATCACACAGAGAGCAAGGGAAGGGAACGCTGCTTGCCAACGTTTCAACAAGAGGACTTGTCGAAGACGAGTCGAAACGTTGGCAAGCACCCTGAGGCTTTACCCTTCGTTATGCACTTTGGGATTCCCAATGAAAAGTATTTCTAGATCACACATTGGATTACCATTTCGAGTTGTTGACCAACTAGTCCTCACACTTCCGTTGCTAAGCTGTAACGTTTACCTGACTTGGGATAGGGGAGAAAGAGCAATGTAGCGTTGGAGGCCCCGGACTTGGGTAAACATTTCTTCAACTGTGAAGAATTGAGAAAGCTGGGGTGTATTTCAGAATTATTACCTAATGCAGTTCTTCTTAAGCGCATTCAACTCAAAAAGAATTTTCCTAGTGTCAGTTGATAAAAAGGCTTGTAACCCACCTTCAGACGGATTCAGACGTCATTCAGACGTCATTTAACGAACGTAAGAAGAGAGCGCGAGTTATTTTTCGTACAATAACGTCGGTAAGCGAGTAATATATGTTCTAAATTTTGCAGTAATCTACTTCCACTTTTATTTTAATGTTTTGACCTTGTTTTATGCGTGGGTTTCTCTGCACGTTTTTTTTTTCGCTGTACACTTCTGGCGTCAAATTATTGAGGAAGACATTAGCTTGTCTTTCGTCTTCTGTATCTCAGTAAGTTCAGTTCTTCTGTAAGTTCAGCTGTGCAGTAAAAATGGTCACGAATGAATTAAGATGAATTAGGAGGATAACGCATAATATGATTGACACACGACCCCTTTCACCTCTATTCTTTCATTCAGGGGCACTCTCAACTTTAAATTTAGGTGAAGCCTTGCAACTGGCTAACTCCTCTGCAGATATTTCCTTGCTCGATCCAGAAGCCTGCAAGAACCAGAATTGGTAGCGTTACATTGTTGTGGTGGAACATGATAAAGTCTTCCTTCTTTAAAAGAGCACGAAAGGCACGATGGAGAAAGTGGGGGAGTGCATATATGTCAATCGGCCTTAAAAGAACGCTTTAGGAGAAAGATAAGGTTTTCGTTGCGTTCGGCGTATTACTTCTATGTTCCCAGAAGTCTAAAATATTTTACAAAACAGGCACGCATCGCATTCACCGAAACTTGGCTCTAAGTGCACTTTGCGCATTTATAAGGACAAAAAGAGAGTTAATGTTTTAAAATCTTAAATGTACTCACATACTTATCTCAACTTACTGGTTTTTTGTTGAAAAACAAAATATCTGTACTTGTGCTAAATTTGTCTATGCCTGCGCTGTGAGGTTTATTTCTGCGATTCCTCAATGAAAGCTTGTTAAAAAAAATGAGGAACCTATGGTTATTTTTTTCTGTGTGTGACTTCGCACCCAAAAGAGCACGAGCCGAGAGAGCAATATCAGTTTCGGCTCTTTTTAGCCTTTTCCGTACAATTCGAAATTAATATAGTTTTTCACAACGAAGGGAAAGCAGAGAACCAAGCACGGTACAATGGAACTAAAGCGAATTAAATTTAGCTCGCGCTCATAGCCTGATGGGAGCAGGCAGCATAAATTTCTGATGCGAAGACGGTGAGCTGCGTAGGTAAATTGCCTAGGGCCATACCGTGGCCGCCATTTGTACGCCTCTTGCAATGACTACGTGCCCATCGCGTTCGCCAGGTCGCCATTTGTCGCACGAAATGAGATCGCAACGTTAATGCGAAGCCATGCGACGAAGAAATCTTTTGCTTTGTCATTTTTCGACCACTTCGTTCCATGTGAGAAAGGTCAGCATTCCATTAACCTGAATCTGCAAGAATACGATTGCGCTGAGCGCGTCAGGGTTCCTTGCCACTGTGTTCAAGTAAATACACGTGCTGCAATTTGCTTTAGAAAATTTAATTACGGATATGAGAAAAGGAAAGAGTCCGAACGTCTTAGGCTCCTTGTAGAAAAGCTACCTATATAAAACAACACGATAAGAAAAATTTCTCGAAGCTGCAGTATTTTTTATCAGGAGCCTGCGTTATGCGCAGGCTGCACGGGAAAGTGCACAATTTCTGTTTTAACATTAGAATTAATTTTTTACTGTATTCGTGCAGATCATGAAGCAGCCCATAACCGTAAAGCTTGTTGGCCACAGTTACGTCATACTATGCGTGTGTATTTTGTATGGGGAAAGTAAGATACAAGGTAAGGTCATTTAAAGTAGGCAAACTTTCTCTCGGCATCAGAAAATTCAATTTATAAAAACTGCTACATGGTCGCATGCATACTTCTCTTATAAATGGTCTCAATATCATCTTAGTTTGCGCAAAAATCCAGCCCATTAAATTGGGGCACCCTTTTTTTCTTACCAGTGTCGTGCTCTGCCATGTTGCTACGTTGCGTTACAATCATCATCGCCATCATCATCAGCCTGAATGCTCCCGCTGCAAGGCAAAGGCCTCTCCCATTCCTCTCCAATTAACCCTGTCCTTTGACAGCCCCGCCCACCCTATGCCTGCAAACTTCCTAATCTCATCCGTCCACCTAACTTTCTGCCGCCCCCTGCTACGCTTGCTTTCTCTTGGAATCCACTCCGGTAGCCTTAAGTAGCAGCGGTTATCTTGCGTTACAGTAATCTGGGTTCATTTGCGGGAGCTAACAACTCGTCTCTCTTGCATTCTAAGCATACGGTACTTCAGCGACAAGCAAATGATAACGGGAATCAAAGCTCGCTTTGAAAGAGTTTTCCCGAACAGACAGGCAGCATAAGTTCATAGGAAGGGGATAATGCAGATTGCGCCAGGCGACACGTGGCGCTCACTCCTCCAAGGTGCTCTCTTACCTTTTTATCTAATTATCCTGTTACAGGGACACAGATTGTAATTTCTTATTCGCTACAAGCGCATTTTATTTGCTTATTTTTGTATTAAGCGGAGGACCAAGATTCCTGTATGGTGGTCTTTTTGTGCTTGCACACCTTCTGAAGATGGGATTTAGCGAATGCGTATGGGGAGTGTGCAGTCGACAGAAGTTCTTGCGTAATTGCACTCATGAACAGTTCATGGTTCTTATCTTACCTCAGCAGACGTGTGCAATCTACTGATGCTGCTTATACCGTAATAATTCAATGGAACGCGACTGGCATCTAACTCGAAATATGGGACTGCATTGCTCATTTGTAAAGACTGAAATTTAACTTTTTCCCAGAGCTGGCTTTATTCCCTTCTTTTATGGTGTGTTTTTAAGTGTCACGAATTGCAACTTCTTTTTTTTTATTTTGCTTGTTTAATATACACTGTTCGAGCCACTAGCATTAGAGATGAGGGGGATTAGAGCGCAGGGGAAAAGAAAAGCGCTAAACCAATAAGTGGTAACATGAAATTGAACGAACTCTAATGGCTCCTAGTCATACAACGTTATCTGTGGCGTTCTTGAAATGATTGGGATCACTAATAGCTCGGCCTGAGCGGAAATGAGATTCCATTCTTTGGAAATACACGGCGAAAATGACCGCAGCAAAATGATGGTACTGCATAATGGAATTTCAGATCTGAGAATATTATCTAAGAAGAATAAAATGCGCTGAAGATGTGGAATGATTTTGTCACACGGTGGACCAGTGTAAATGAATACTGGGAAACATGCAAAGTCGAGTGACTTCACTGCAAGACGCACAGGAGATAGCAGTTTAAGGCTGGATTGCATGGCATCTTTGTGACATTTGGAAAGGGCGAAAAAAGCCAAATTGTTCTCTGCCATTTCTGATAGGTTAAAAGTATTCATGACTGCAGTCGTCAACTGATGCCGCGTATAGGAGTATGGCACCAATAAACGTTGAATAAAGTTAATTTCAGAGATGATTGTGCTTTTCCAAATGTGTCCTAAATATGCTGATATTTGCTTAGAACTTGAGTGATCAATACGGACATTCCATTAAAGGATATTATTGATATGAACGCCAGGGCAGTTGTAAAGGCCCAGGAAATCCGATAGTGTGCGGATATCGTCCAAAGTATAAAAAAGGCAACGCGTTAGGTGCGCTTGACATACGAAAAATTATACTTGCAAATGCTAAGCTTTTTAGTCATAGTATATGTAATCAAAAAATTCCGTTAAGATAAGATAAACCGATACCTACCATAGTAACTTATTTAAATTTAAATTGGGCAGTGATCTGCGGATAAATTCATCTTATATGGAACACAACGAGGGACTCCTAACAAGGTAAAAAGCAGCAACAAGGTACACAACAAGGTAAAAAGAGGACTTCACATATATACTTGCTAAGCGCAAATGTCAACATTAGTTTCTAGAAAAAAAAATTGTTGTCAAGAGGCATCTGGGAATGGCAAATTAAATAAAATCTCTATTTAAGTGAGAAGTGTTTGTGTTCATGCGCTGGACACTTGTAGAGCAAACTACGTCAAAAAATGCTTATAAAAGAGAAAATGTTCGTGGCCATGGAGCAGTTGTTGTATAGTTATCGGCAGAAATTATGGTAAATTGGTACAGACGAGCAAAATTTAACAGAGTTAATTGCGCATTGTAAAAAAAGCTTGAACGAAGAAAGTACGAATAAACTACGCATATCCTAGAGATGCGACAACGTGCAAATGTTTGTCGACGGCCTAGCAACACGAAATTCGATTCCCCCGAGAATAATTGGATATTGAGTAGCTGTCGATGAAAACTTCAAAGAAAATTAAAGAGGAACAGTTTCATTCGTAGGGCTTCGTTCTGCAAGCGTAGGTAATGCAAGATCCCCGACAACATTCTCATAACAGGAGTTAGTAGGACTTATATATTTATCGTACTTGATACTCTTAGATCTTCTCTGAAAGCGTTTATCAGTGAGGTGTTTATTAAAAAAGGGTTAAATTTTTATTAAGATCATATTCATCTTATTACATTGCTGTGCAATCTGAAAATTTTTCATTGTATCAAAAAACACGGTGTGCTTTCTAAGAGAGTTGGTTTGCTACCACGAAAAATTTATGTTTAGGGGGCCTAAACTGTTGTCAGCTTGCGGCAAAGCACAAGAACCATGCTGAAAATATGAATTTAACGGCTGACAAAAACAGAACACCTCGCACCTTTAGAGCATCGCCAGAGAGTTTATTAGCTCCCGACGCGCATGCGCCGTCCTGATCGTCTGAGATCTCGAGATAAACATACGGACACAGAACAAACAAACAGAAATATACACATACCAGTGACAGCGCACATACACACTGTCTGTGGTTGCAAGGAAGAAAGAAAAGGAAAGTGCACAGGCCTGCTCACTGGCTCAAGCGGAGCCACAATCGCTACCACGTGCAGATAGTAGAAGATTTGAAAGATGGGATAGAAAGACAGGATAGTAAAGACGCGCTAAAGACAAGGCCGATCCCGGAGGCAGTGCAATACCGGGCCAACCGGTGGCGGGAGTGAAGCATCCTTCAAACTCTCCGGCACATTTCCAAAAATAAGTCCAATTGGACCCGTAACAGATACTCTACGGGGTCCGGACATTCGCTGACATGCACACTGACAGCCAGATGGGGACAGGGCTATCGAGACACGCAGACGGACGGACGGACGGATGATTCTGCGAACAATATGCCAAGGCCCTTCACTGGGCAGCTCGAAGATGCTTTGAAATATTCCTTTCACATCTGGAGAAAAAGTATCATTCAAAATCTGAAATAGGGTTGTTTTTTTTTCTGCGCCGCACCACCCAAGCCAAAAATTTCCTCCGGCGCTCGACCACCGTGAGAGCTTCGCTGTGAAGCCCTCCGCTCCCCGCCTCGCGCTCACGGGTACCGCTCGGTGTTTTTGTTTGTGTTGCAGAAGTGAGATATTTGCCAGGGAACTGGATCGGACCAGCGAAACCAATATCACTATCCAGAAATTGTCGTCTCCACTCGAGAGCTGCAGGAGACGGGGGCAGCTAGCGAGTAATACTGGACAGCCATCGAAGCGTGCGATATAGACTCTGCGACCGCATGAGGGTTTGAGGGCCCGGATGGTCTGGTATTGACGTGGAGGAAAACAGCGACGCTGTTTACTCGACAGAAGGACGCGCTTATTGGTCAAACAGCGCTCCTAGCTGCGCACAGGCGATAGACGTAATTCCCGCGGAAAGCAGCCACCAATAGCTTCGTGAGAACTTTTCGACTCGTTCTGTAAGGCAATAAATAAAATCGCGTGGAAACGAGGAAACCGGAGTGGAAGATGAGACCTGGTTAGAATTTATAAAGTTTTAATAATCCCTCTCTTATCTATTATTAATTCAATGCATTTCCATGTATTTACTATTCTTACTACTTTTTCTCAACAAAATAGTGTACTGCTAATTAGCTTTCCTGCTTCTCCAGTTCCAAGCCTATCCCCTGATGTATTTATTACTAGACGCCCGACGGACAACGATAGCTACTTCGTTAGCGTGACCTCTGCAACCGCTACTTTGAGCGTTTTATTTTCCTTCCTGCCATCAAGTACATCTCCTTCCGCACAGCAGAACACTTTACTCGTTGTGAATTAGGGGATAAAAAAGTGGAAACGCTGTGAAGCTTTCCGACGCTCTAATAATTTGGCTGCCACTGTGCATCGCAATTGCTCCGAATTGTTTTCATTTACTATCCTTTTAATTGTTCTGAGTAAACAAAATACCGAATTTTATTATAGTCTCCGGAGGGATCGAGTAGAACTAATAGTCTTTTCCAAGCTACCGAAGCTTCTCCTCAACTGGAGCTGTTAACTAGTGACTCGTCTGCGGAAGAGGCGATCGAGTGAGTCAGTTCAAACCATTGGTGCTGAATAATTGAAGTTAGAATCAAGTCTTCACATAAAAAGCCGCAAGCACAAAGCAGAAGTCTCCTTCGATGTTTTTTTTTACAAAGGAATTCTTGTTCTCTAATGTCTATGCATCCTAAGTATGTACAGTCATGGACAGAAGTTTGGGATGCAGATTAGCAACAAAAAAAAAATTATTTCCGCGTTGCCCTTGCTAGCCATTCGGACAGTATTCTTCTACCAGATGGAACATGCATGCCTCCTCACATTTTTATTCTTTTCATTGACCTGTTGTGCCTAACCGCTCCGAAATAAATTTTTTTCCGCGAATCCCCATCCCGCAAACTTTTGCCCATAACTGCACAAAAGCAAACTTTGCTAGACCGTAGTTGTCACTGAGCGTCCGCATGTGTTCGCATGCAGTCCCTAGTGTTATGAGCAGATGGAAAGAAAGAAAGGTTGGTGAAAAAAAAACCCCTTGAACCTCGAAAGGGGCGCAAAAGCACGCTTCCACATTTCGGCGATAACACTGTCGCATGTGATTTTCGCACACAGGATGTTTTCGCCACAATCAAATGTGCACCATGTTCTGCTGCCAAAGAAAAGTCGGGTATGTCTCGAATGCGGAGAGATAAGGGCAGTAATAGAGTGGCACGAGTAAGGAAAGGAAAAATAATAGTTTAGGCGCTGTATTCCTGATCTTTTACTATAGTGAACGGACAGTCATTCAGAGAAGAGAAAAGCGGCAAAATAGGCAAGGACCGTGAAAGTCGGTTAATTCTATGCCAGAATTATATATGGGAGTAAAAAGGGAATAAGCTGACCTCTAGCGCACTCTCTCTTAGGGGCAAGGCTTTCTTCCTAAGGTCTGTGGTATATTTTGGCCATGTGGTTTGTCACGTGGTGCGGAGCAGCTGCCGGCAGCGCTGTGGCTGGTCACGCGGTTAGTCACGTGGTGCGGCTTCCAGATAATGCGCAGACCGGCGAGGCGCGCGCGGCGGCGGCGGCGGTGACTTCGACGCGCCAGCTGTGCGCCCTGTGACGTCACTGCTCCTCGCGCATGCGCAGCACGGCTCTCCAGGAGCCACGCGAAACTGCTCAACCTCGGCCAGTGTAGCTTATGCTACAGAAAACCACCCCATTCCCGGTATATTTTTATCACTAAAATATGGAATACTTAAGTTGGCAATGGATACAAATTCTCCCTTTCAAACGTGCGAAGTTCTAGCAGTTACGAAGACTTTAACCGAGGATAAATCTCCTCTGTTTGTTAACCTCAGGACCTCAGGTTCCGTGTTTAAAAGCCTCCACCCGCTGCAATATGCATCAGGTTACTATGCTTCGCGGTGGTATTATGCCTGCGTTGCCAAGCATTCCATACTCAGCGTTCCATATACTTAGTGATCGAAATCAGCCCTTGTACTTGGGTAGCATGACCTGCCCCTAAAGGTGAGTGAGCTAGTGTACAGCTTAATCCCTTTTTTCTCCCACATAGGCTAATTCTCGTTTGGAGTGTTCGAAGAAACGAGTGAAGCTTAGATAATAATTATGAAGCTCTGAGGCCATCACGTTACGAAGTCTCGAAGCGCAATACGCGAACCATTTCGGTAAGAATAAAATGGCTGTGGTTTAGCTCTGGTCGAACCTGGAGTGACGCGATAGCTACATCTGGCCGAGTGCAACTACCTCAGTCGAATTGCAAAGTAAGTCTTTCGCCGCTCCGTTTCGCTAGGCGTTCTTTCTTCATCTTCGTCCCACTTGACACGGCGCATGCGCACAGCTGTTTGTTGCAGCTGTTGCGCGCCGCGCCGCCTGCAGCAGCAGCTGCTCCGCACCACGTGACCAACCCATGTGACCAACGGCGCCGCCACGTTGCTCAAGTGGTGCCACGCTGAAGGGTCAAAGAGCTGGCGTGGTGTAGCTATCGCTACAAAGGAGACTGAATGAATATGAAAGCGCCGCGAAGTTCGGACAGTGTAAATGCAGCAAGCCTCTGAAGAGAACTATGAAGTTGCGAAAGCCTCAGGCATAAATACTTCGCAGCCTTGAACACAATGCGGGAGCATCAGAGCACAGCGGGGGAGCCGTTTATGGAAGTATAAACCTAACGAATATGAGAGGACCGTGAAAGTCAGAGGAAGACAATAATTGAGCGATGACATACGTGAACAGGGATTTATGAAGGATCCGGGGCTTTCTTGGTACCATTTCCCGAACATACGTACTATTTCGCAACTGAAAAGCAACTGGAGCAAGGGCTCATGTTTGAACGCACAGTGACCATGACTAAGGGGTAAACTAATAATGCGCGCGCGTGTGTGCGCGCGTGCGTGTGATTAGGAAGGCGTGCTCTGTTTGCTCCCGCACAAGCGGTCGTGTCAAGTGCACCGGGCACAGGAGCGCCGCCTTCGCCGTAGCAGCCTCGAGATGAAAGCGGACGGTATATATATATATATATATATATATATATATATATATATATATATATATATATATATATATATATATATATATATATATATATATATATATATATATATATATATATATATATATATATATATATATATATATATATATATATATATATATATATATATATATATAACATATCAGATTCCTGACTTCTTGAATAAGCACGCCATGGTTATGAATATTATTACTGACAGTTCTTCAGCTCTAGCCTTTAACAGAAACATTAACACATTTTTTTAGCACACAATTTTGACTATTTCCTTTTTTTTTTCTGGGTTCCAAGTAGACACCAGATGGTTTTTGTTGTGAATGTTTTATTGTTCCCGCTTGTTTATTTTCTCAGCCTATTACTGCATGCGATTTATATTGGCTGTTTGTTTCCTCGCAGTATGACTTAGCCCTGTATGCTATGCTGTATTAATGTGTTCCTTTTATGTTGATCGAAACTTTGTTCAACGATGTGACTGTACCTGCTGTTGAGTGATGTGTTTGGGAAGGGGGGAAGGGGGCCGACACTGAGTCAGGCATTAATTTGCCTTTATGTCTACCTCCTAGGCACCTATTACTGCTGCCTGAATAAAAAATGACTATATATATATATATATATATATATATATATATATATATATATATATATATATATATATATATATATATATATATATATATATATTGTGGCTCCGGTGGGGAAAGCCTTGGGCTTTCAAAGCACACGTTGACGTAAATGACTCGCTTGCTTCTTCTATAGGGCCCTCTCGAGACTGGTTGCGAAGTTGGCTGTTTCTGTCATTTAAAGCGGTGTATGACCGTACGCAGAGGTAATAAATATAAAAAGAGTAATAGCGCTCCTTTCACCCTGTGTGTGCTCCGCGGGGTTTTTGCCTGCTTTTAAAAAGCAAGGGGCGCACCTGATGAATACTCTGTTTTAAGCTATACTGCTCACGGGGATTGCGAGTTGTCAGGCACATCGCCGGAAATCTGCTTTGCCGGAATCTTTGCCTCCCTTGAATGCGCCTTGAGTGAGCAGCGTCTCGCGAATGCAAACACGTGTCATTACTCACAGAAATGTTCTTAAGTTATGAGGTTCTACTTCGGGGGATCTTTTTAACCTCAGAACTTATTCATCGGACGCATGGGAAACGGCGAAGAATAAGAAAAATGAAATTACTCAGGATTTTTTTAAGGCCTTCTAGAAGAACATGATAAAGACGCTACACATTGAGGCATCGAGGCACATTCAGGATTTTGATTGCTCTCATTGCTCGTGCTATGGTGGGCCTGTCACCGTAGCTTGCAGTTCACCAGGCTTAATTAAAGGATTCAATTGAGTTGGTCATTCAGAAAATCTGAAATAAAGGATTATCTGCAGAGACGAAAAGAGGGGTAATGAAATGTTTGGGGGGCAAAGTTGCACCGGCAACAAGAGCCGCTTGAAAAACTTTACGTAGACAAAAAAAAAAGCTCTGAATGTGGCGCTGCTAGAAAAGACAGGGCAAGGGATGTAAAATACATTTTATTGGCAGAATTTCCGGCTAATGTACTGTACAGTTTAGACTCAGCCATAGTTGTCTGAGTGCAAACCGATGGTTTATCCCAAGTGGTACAGATAGCTGCTGGAGAATGCGGTATTCGAACGCAGTCAGTAGTAGAGATTTCACATGGCGATGATGTCGGAGCGGTAGCCTCGATTACAGGTGCGGGCCCAATCGAGGGTAGACATAGATAATTACGGGATGGCACGTTCTTTTACATTTCCTTCAACGTCACAAGTCAACAAGGGAGGCTAAAGCCTCAGGGTGCTTGCAAGCACCCTGAGACTTTACCCTTATTTGTTACCTTTGTGATTATCAAGAACCATCTGCCCACACTCTCTCTACCATGATTTTCTTGAACTGTTATTCCAAATGGCGGGCCGAGTAAACGGCCGCTTTTGCCCAGACACCGGGCATCCTGTGACTAAGCGGCATCTTTACGCGACCCCGAAGGCTCGTGGCCCGGAATACTAGTGTTCTCAGTGCGCATACGAGAGCAGCGAATCTCAGCGTCATAACTATTTCACGCTCAGCGCTGTTCCCGTTACTAAGTCGTACACACACCACAACGCGTTAACTAGGTGCCCACTAACGCGCCCGAACTAACAATCTGAAATAGCCCCTTCTGTACGTTACTGCCTATATAAATATCGAAGCCTTGAGAGCGCATATTCGTCACCTCTGTCAGATTCCTGCACATAATCTTGCCAGTCTTCCTGATAACCAGCCGAGTACATCGTTTGAGAAAATTATTGATGCCCATCCCGACTTTCTACCAATCCAATTTATACCAGCTTCTAGACCGTCTTCTCCATTATGAAGTCTGCACCAACCTTGTGTGCTTCTTTCCATACCGGGCATCAAAAAGAAGGCTGGTTTATCGTCTACAGCATTAAAACAAACCACTCTAGAATATTTGCATGAGAAACACGGACACCGACTGCACGTATACACCGATGGCTCAGTGACCCATTCCAGTTCCTCGGCCTCAGTGGTCATCCCCGTAAGGACCATAGTTAAGAAAGTGAAAACATCACACCGGACTTCATCGACTGGTGCATAAATTACTGCTATTCGTGTCGCCATTGAGCATATCAGTGAAGAAACACCCCAGCAGTGGTCGGTTTTCACCGATTCAAAGGCAGCCCTCCAAGCGTTACAATCTGCTCTTCGTCATGGGTCCCATGAACAACTTGTCGTGGAAATCTGAGAGCTCCACCACACCGCCATAAATAAGGGGCACAATATTGTTTACCAATGGCTGCCAGGACACAGCGGCATCGCAGGAAACCATCCGGCCTACCACGACGTGAAGCAACTTTGCTGTGTCGCCTGTGGCTTGGTGTAGCTTTCACCAAGCATTACTCTTTCTTAATTGGTATGGCTGATAGCCCTGCATGTGCCATCTGCGGGTGTGATAAGACTATAGACCACATTTTTTGTGAATGCCCTGCCTACTGCGCCAAAAGGCAGTCTCTCTGTCGTGCACTGGAGCGTCTAGATCCGTACCCACTGATGGAAATGAAGATTCTCGGCCACTGGCCGCGGCGGTCGTCTGCGGTGAAGGCGTCCAAGGCACTGCTCCGCTTCTTGAAGACTTCTGGCCTGCACGATAGGCTGTGAGTGTACTGAACGCTGTGACTTCGCATAGTGACTTCAATTTCCTACTAATCTCTTCTCTCCTTCATCTTTATATCCCTCACCCGTTTCCCCTCGTGCAGGGTAGCAAACCGGTTATTCTTCCGGTCAACCTGCCTGCTTGCCTTTCCTCCTCCTCCCTCCCCCTCGTATAGTAAGTACCATGTTGGAAAAAGAGGAACCCTTCGTGGCCGATGCGATGCATGCCCGCCTGGCGTGTAGAGGGCCTGGGTTCATACCTCGATGCCGGATATTTTATTGTATTGAATTCTTTCTATGTTATAATTTTTCTACATTCTGGGATTTCTTCTGACTGACACTGGGTTTTGAGCAGAACGAGCTCCTTACATTATCGCACAAAATTTCTAACGATAGGAATCCCCATATTATTTATTATTTTATTTATTGGTACTATCAGACCAAGTAGGGACTGGATAGGAGGGGTTATATACTACGTGATACAAGAATGAAAGGAAAAAAACTGCAAAACAGTGCAAACAACAAACAGTGCGAAAATACAACAATAGGAGCAGTTTCGTGCAGCATAGTATCAAAACGGAATGGGAAAAAGCGGTGGAAAACTGTAGAACAGAACAGTGCAAAACACTTCAGTAGAATTATAGTAATACATCCTAATGTGACAATTGAAAGGAACAGAAAGTGGAAAACAGTGCAAAATACGCCAATACCCAGTACATCAAAATTCCACTTTAAATAGGTTCAGTAACAGTGATGAAAACACTTCACGACTCTCAGTCCTTACTGCTTGTTCGGGCAGCTTGTTTCAAGGTTACTCTTGGTGACTATGAACCGTTTTATTGAATCTAATTGGCTCACATTCAGGATACATTGTAAACATTTGTGCATCAATTAACGTAGCTAAGCTTTAAGAGAACACGCAGTGGTGTCGTGTGGAAGAATTTTGTTGAAATACTCTCTCGACATGCAATGAAACAAACTAAATAACTGAGAAGCGAACGAAAAAAATTATGGGGTGTACTTATCACTCCTTACGTGCGGAAATGCTAAAGCTGTGTGCGGTCCGCCCACTGCGCCATCTGCTGGGCCAGCGCCGTACATTGCGAGGGAGGTTTCAGTGGGTGCCGCATGAAGGCGCTACGACTGCACGCCAAACAAGAAGGAAATTTACCGGAAACGTAGGAAATTTGGTACTCGGTTGATTGCGAGATCTGTAAGTAACAAGCTCATAATTACTCATGTGGCCCTCAGCACATGTCTCGAAGATACGTTTTCGAGAGCAGTGCATTCACTACACGCGCCTTAATTCAGCTTCAAACGTCGAAGTGTTTATGGATTATGGGGGCTTAACGTCCCAAAGCGACTCAGGCTATGAGGGACGCCGTAGTGAAAGGCCCGGAAATTTCGACCACCCGGGGTTCTTTAACGTGCACTGACACTGCACTGTACACGAGCCTCTAGCATATCGCCTCCATCGAAATGCGACCGCCACGGCCGGGATCGAACCAGCGTCTTTCGGGTCAGCAGCCGAGCGTCATAAACACGGAGCCACTGCGGCGGATAAACGTCTAAGTGTCGTGGCGGAGTGACAGCGTCCTGTCTCGCACGTCGGCGGCCCGGGTTCGATTCCCACCTATACCCCAATTTTCTTTTCTTTTGCTGTGATTGACATTCCGTGCGGACACTTTTGCAGACAGCCTCTGTCTAAAGCTGCCGTTCACGCCACTCATAAGCCAAGAAAGGCTTTTGCCGTAGAGCAACACGAAATCAATAATTAAAGTGATGGAATGGAACTGTAGTTCGTTATCGCTTTCGAAGTCCAGTCATCGCAATTCAGGAGTAGTAATAGGTTAACTAAAAAGTAATCCGCCCTGAAGTAAAACCTTGTTATCTTAACTTTCGTGTTGCGATTGTAACGTTTGTTCTCCATTTCACGCCGAATGAGCACCCACGCGAGAAGATAAAGAGCCACATTTCTCGCAATGAAATTATTTGCCCGACCCGGTTCTATTGAAACACACTCTAGGAGGTTTGAAGAGAAGAATAATTAACGATATCATCTGAAATTGTGTCCCCTGTTTCCAAGTGATATGTTGCACTTTCTTCTGAACTAATCATTAATACATTTTTAGAAAATAATTATCATTTTTCATTTGCGGCACAATGATGTGATACGCTCAATATCTGCTTACAGCTAATAAGTAACTGTCTGCGTGGATATATGATTGTATAAGGCGCAGTCGTCAGTGTACAACCTTATGTCTCAGGACGTTAGTACACATGCCATTTATGTAAACTAAAAACAGTAGTAGTCCTAAATCTGAGGCCTTAGATAGAACAAATGTTTGAGCATTTCATAAAGCTATGAGCAATGATACGTAGGTATGAAAGTGTAAAAGGTAGAAGAGTGAGGTATGGAATCGATAAGTTTTTTTTAAATTTAGCTGAACATGTAAACTTGCATGAATGACTCAAGTGAATAAAATACGCTGTGAGTTAATTTTAAAATGAATGGCAAGCCAGCTCCGCAGCCGTGTTGGGAATAAAAAAATAAATTTCAAGCCTGGAAGGGGTAAATTACATTCCAGTAGACTAATTGTTCTAATTGTTTGCAGCTCACACATGTAACTGAAATCGGTGTGTAACGTGAGTCAACGCTACCCAGACCCGCTTTAAATACAGGCACCACTTTATTCGTTTTCCATTCTGAAGAAACTCACTCCTTTCGTGGGACTTACTCAGTAAACAAGGAGCATGGCTACGCTTGTGGCACCGACCTGTAAAACGGAACGTGGAATGAAAACCAGGCCAGAGGCCGAGTATGAGTCTGATTGAGTTAGCAATTCAAATATTCCTTCGTGGTTACGGTGATTAGAGTTCGGCGGATCCGAGTTGTATAAAGGTTTTGGAGCTTAAGAATCGATTGAAAATAACCATTGAACCAGTCAACTTTGTCAACACCGTCGGTAATGTAGTCTAATTCAGGTTGCTCTGTTATTTAGGGAGGTATAGAAAATTTATTTTTTGCCGTTGAACTTCACAATTCTCCTCAACTCCATTGGAATGCCTTTGATTTTATTTATGCCCCACGAAGAGCAAAACTCTCATATTTTATTTTAATTCTTATTGGTTGCCCTCAATTTTTCCTGTAACAACCATTACAGCTCATCTGCGTTTCGCCTCAGGTACCTTGAATTGAGGTTTATGGTTTGTGGTTTATGGGCGTTTAACGTCCCAAAGCGACTCAGGCTATGAGGGACGCCGTAGTGAAGGGCTCCGGAAATTTCGACCACCAGGGGTTCATTACGTGCACTGACATCGCACAGTACACGGGCCTCTATAATTTCGCCTTCATCGAAATTCAGCTGCCGCGGCCAAGATCGAACCGGCGTCTTTTGGGTCAGCAGCCGAGCGCCATAACCACTGAGCGTACCTTGAATTGAGTCGAGACCTCCTAATAATTGAATGTTTAAGTCCTCTTTTAAGCCACTGCATCGATCACCTATGACTATCTTAGATTGGTTTAGATGGAAGGTGATGTTACGCCCCGTTGTTCAAGTCCACATCTTGAACAACAATAACCGTCTTGTGTAGCGGTTGCCTGTGGAACTCAAATAAAGCTCAGATTATGAGTGTGGAAGCGGGGTTGGGGGGCATCGTGTATTTTCAAACGGGTGTAGCTGCACTTTCCTGTGGCAGCCTTCACCGGTATTTAAGTCCCACGCTGCTAGTGTGGCTGCGAGCTTTTCGAAACACATTCAGCCTGTATTCCAGCTTAGTGCAGTGAAGCGCAAGATAGGGGAAAACAGTGCTACATAGGCAGTCGCATGAGGCGAAAGCCAAGTGAGGAGCTGGTAGCCGCGGAGCGTCTCGGCTGGCGAATCGAGCACGCTTCGGCGGTTCCCCAAAGGGACAAGTATACCCTGCACACACGCTCGTGGGATGCCCGAAGAAACTCCAGCTGCATCAGCGCGGCTCGAGCCGTCTACCTATAGCTGCGAGCTACTGCCCACGCTCCAAAACACACGCGAGCACGCGCACACACTCAAAGACAAGCGAAGTACAGGGCGGTGTAAGAGGGAGAGCGCGCGCCACACACCGCTTCCGCGTTTCAGCCCGGGTCGATGAGGTGCCGCGACCAACTGTTGCTTCTCAGGAGACCCCTCAGCCTCGGCTCCTGAGTGCGCCGTCTGATCCGGCGGGAACCCGTGGAGGACGATCGCCATCGCGCGCAGGCTTCCCTTGCCCTCTGATCTTTCCCCTTTCCCCCAATCCCCATTTCCCTTCGCTTGGAGTTACTGGGGGCGAATCACAGCAGACGCAGAGATAGAGAGGTGAATGGAAAGAGGCAAAGGAGAGAGAGAGAGAGGGGGCAACCTGGAGCATCAAAGAAGGAGAAGGCGGAGGGTGGGGGGAGGTAACCTGAAGAGGAAGCATCACAGACGTGGCGGCCGCAGAGACAGAGGAAAGATCACCGGTTTTCTCGTTTCTGTAGCGCGGGCTGCAAGCGGCTGGCGCCTGTCTGAACGTTCGCAGTGCCAATGATTGGCGACGGGTTTCCGCTATTGAAGTGAGATATGTGCGTGACTGACAGCTGTCATGGTCACCTGCTAGGCGCCGGGAGAATGTGCTCTGCGTGGTCATGACTTTCATGTAGGCCCAATAAATGTTATTAAGGGCACAAATTCAGTCGAGGCTAGACATAAATCGGAGAGCTCTTGGAAGATTAGCACTAGGTGCCCAAGGCAAAAACACAAACGAGGCAAGAGGGATATGGGTCAGACATCGTTAGAAACGCGAGAAGCTCTCAGTAAAATGCATGAAGAACGCCTGAGGAAATTGGAGGTAGAGTCCAGTTAATATAGAGCCGGAGGCGTCTGGGGGTATCGTCTGCGTCGTCGTCTACTACAATGCGCAGTTCGCTCTTTTTTTTTTCGTTTTCCATAACGTTTGACAATTTTTTTTTTCGTGTAGAGCTGTCTAGGCTGTCTAGTTTGAACTATTGTATTAGGGAGCATGTGCAGCGCACTCGGCAGTATGTCAGACCCCACGAGAAGCTTGTGTGATTCGGAGACACAACCAGTTGATAGAATGCCTGTCGGAGTATGTCCTGCCTAATAAATAACACGCATTTATCGTGAAGTTTTAAAATATATCAGCTCAGAAATGGTGTTGCAAGCTTAGACACAGTCTTTTGCAAAGTACTCGCCAACGGTTTAACGACAGCCTCCACGGGTACTCGGTGAAATGAGAAAAGTATTTGCGAAAGTTTTGTTTACATGCGTGTTTTGTTTAGATGGGTGACTCCCACAGCACGTGCAGCATCTAAAAAATATTTATCGCCATTGAAATTTCATATCATAGTTTCACATTCTACCCTAGAATGTACTCGGCTTTTCTTCACGAAGGGATGGCATCATAGATGCAATGAGAAATAAGAAGGCAGTTTTGAAAACTTTTGCTTGCATGTACGCCTATGGGGCATAACCGTAGCTGCACCGCCAGCCATGCCCAGCCGACGACAGCAGCGCCACCGCATTTTGCTTACGTCATAGATCAGTGTGTCATAGATATGAACGGACGGACGGGGGCAGTGCCGAAAAGCGATGGGCTCGTGTGGAAGAGGCAAATGAGTTTTTTTTTAGTGCACTAGCACTTATAGTGGGCATTCTTCGAGCTTAGCCGTTGTTTATTTGTCAGTCTGTCTGTTTGTAGCCTGCTTAGTCGCAGGTTGTCCACCTGCCCACCTGGTGTGGGCAACCTGCCCAGTTGTGTGTGTATAAATATACCGGAAGTTTCAGCGAACATTTTCAACTTTTCTAAAATAGGCTTTTTAGGGTGGAAATATGGTTTTTGCGGCATAGTATTACCAGTGTTGGCCGACAACAGAAATCCGGTGAATCGTCTTATGTAATAGGCTGGTTAACTAACTTTTAGTAATGAACTTTTTAACAAGAAGAGTTGGGCGCCTAGTAGCAATCAAATATTTGTAGGCGGTCCTTAGCAATAGCCATATCTGTTTTTAGAATTTCGAAAACGCGATTACCCTTGACGCTGTGGCTCGAGAAAATTTGGCTTTTTCGACTAGTTACGTGCACTGGAGGGGTTGTTTTGCCTGCACGCTTTAGAAACCACATGGATGTTCGCACGATGGAGCGAAATTTTATCGAGCCACAGCGGCGAGCGTAATCGCGTTTTCGAAAATCTTAAAACTTATATGGCTATTACTAACGACCGGCTACAAATCGCTGATTGCAACCAGTTGCCTTTCTGTGATAGTTAAAAAGTTAGTTATCAGGAATTAGTTAACCAGCTTACTACTTAAGACGGTTCCCCGGTTTTCTGGTGTCCGCGAACACTTTTAATACTATGCCGCAAAAGCCATATTTTTGTCCCAAAAAGCCTATTTTTGAAAGTTTTTGAAAGTGTTCGCTGAAACCACCGGTATACTCCTGGGAGGTTGCTCAGTTGCCACTGCCCATCGGGTTGTGGGCAAACTGCCCACCCTTGCAGGTGGAAGTTCTGTTAATGACTGGTCGCGAGAGGTTTCTCGAGAAGACCAGCCTGGCTCTCAAGAGTCCCACCGGTAGCACCCTTTGCCATTTCAGGGGAGTGGCGCACCGCTTAACCGCCGCACCACTGCGCCCGGAGTGGTATGGGGACCCCCAGGGGTCTATGAATGCACAGTAGAGAGCGACCAAGCCCGCATACATGACCATTAACTCACTGTCGCTCCCAGAATCACTTTCATCCGTGAACAATGGATCCGAGCTTTGAAACCGAGGTGAAACCGAAATACTCGCGCACCTAATTCGCCTTTGGCTGAACTACTGATCCGGAGTTCCCGGGTTCGAACCCGACCACGGCGGCTGCGTTTTTGTGGAGGAAAAACGCTAAGGCGCCCGTGTGCTGTGCGATGTCAGTGCACGTTAAAAATCCCCAGGTGGTCTAAATTATTCCGGAGCCCTCCACTATGGCACCTCTCTCTTCCTTTCTTCTTTCACTCCCTCCTTTACCCTTCCCTTACGGCGCGGTTCAGGTGTCCAACGATATATGAGACAGATACTGCGCCATTTCCTTTCCCCAAAAACCAATTATTATTATTATTATTATTATAATGAACTACGAAAATCGACGGTCATTTTTTTTATGCTACGCCTTGGAGTTTCATCACTTATGCGACAAGTTGCGCACTCATACCTTTAGTTTGAGGTCTTTGATCGTTATTGCACCCCTGTCTTTCTCCTCTTTCCCTTTTACTGCACCTCTACCCTTTGCCTCATTGCAGGATAGGCAACCGAAATCCTCTTATCGTTAACCTCCTTTCTTTTCTTCTTTTCTTGTTCATATTCTCTTCTCCCTGTGCATCCCAAAAAAAAAAAAAGGGGGGGGGGGCAAAGCTTACTAAACACTCCTTGAGCTAAGCTACCCAAGCGTCCTCGCAAACCAGCACGGAATAGCGCATGCGAACTTGCGAAGTGAACTTTTAACGTCCGACTACCACCTCATTACGCTCATTTCACGTGCAGATAATGATATATTCTGCTGGTGATCGTGCGACCACTTGCTACGGTGTACTTTAAGTTTTTTTTTACTGTGCACATCAAGGAATTTTTGGAACTCATCTTCTCCATCAGGGAATGCATTTTACATGAACTGACTACTTTTGCCTGCAGTGTCGTTGAACTCGTCCTTACATGCTCGAAAGTTGTCGGACGAAGGTTGCCAGTGCCCTTTTCGACCAAATTTGCGTGTGCATAACGTTTCCACACTGTTCACCAATGTTGTTATTCTCCCTCTTCAGTAACGCGAAGTCTTCATTACAACATGTTATTCTGGACAGGCAAGCCACGTTTCACAACTAATAGGAGCTGCCGCCTCTCTTTCTTCATGTCTAGATATATATATTTTTTTCCTGCAATGGAGATTTAGGGTTTTTATTCTCTTGTTCGTTCTTTCAACTCAGGGGCTGTTGTACGCAGTTGCGGACGTTGGCACCTTCAATTTTTCGATGGTGACCGCAGTATGCTTCGCGCTTTCTGGTATTTGCAAGCTCCTTGCTACAAACTCTGCTATGCTGTTGGTGAAGTTAAACACAATCTGTTTTGATTAGTGAGGAACACCCGGCCTGAACTGTCATTTAGGTTCTGCGCTTATTTTGTATCATATTATTACTGAGAGAGCTCCCATACTGTACACTGACTGTTGGTTTTATTTTTGTGCATATTTTTATTTTACTGGGTTGAGTACTCTCCCATCGACTGTGCATATCCTCTTTAAAAGTGGCTTCTGGTCGGTTACTACAGCTGTTTCAAGTGCCGTGTTTTTCATTGGACATTCTGCAGGCCCCATATTTCTGCAGGCCTGCATTTTGTAATAGACTACGCATTTCTCGGTAGTTGTGCCTCGTTAATATGAATACTTCGGTCCCCGAGCAAAAATCTCCATAAATTGAGTCGTCCGTAATAGCGAATCATGAATTTAAAAACAAAAAATATTCAGAAAAAAAAATAAGTTCATGAATAGTGTCTGCTTCTGTGCATTGTGGTGTGCGGTGAAGGGGTAAATAGAAAGATTTTTGTAAGTTTCATGTGCGTTCTTCAGGTAGCAATTATTTGTAACATAATATGACGCAGTTTGAAGCGTCTAGTTGTCTATCAGATGGAGTGGCGCATCATTACATGATTATGTCTCCTATTAAGGCTGCTCGCATACCGCGAGCTGCTAATAGATATCTGCACTAAGTAGGCGAATAACTGGTGAAAGTGGCTCTCATGTAACGCAAGCTCAAAAAAAAAGGATCCTTAGTGACCATTCATGCAAAAAATAACAGAGTTCTAACGTAGTTAAACCGAGTCGAATTGCGAAAGCGTGTTTTAGCCTGATTGGCTCATGGTTTTGCTTTCCTGGGTCGTCAGCACGTCTGGCGATGATATTAGACTCAGGCTAAGCTCTCATCGAGATTAAGCTGCT
Organism: Amblyomma americanum; assembly: GCF_052857255.1. Taxonomy (NCBI): domain Eukaryota; kingdom Metazoa; phylum Arthropoda; class Arachnida; order Ixodida; family Ixodidae; genus Amblyomma; species Amblyomma americanum. The sequence continues at coordinate 39,379,420 of NC_135498.1, read as the reverse complement.
GGGATCTGTTCGCGCCGCAGAGGAAGTTGATAGAGACGACGATGTGCAATGCACAGGGTGAGAGCGTGTTTCGTGTTTCAACGCCAAGCATGATCGGCTGCGGCGATAGCATATACTGCTATCGTGCAGTGGGCAATGAAGCTGATCTGTTCGCACCGCCGG